>NC_057403.1:27850525-27882522 GCF_019320065.1 Cervus canadensis | reverse complement strand
AAGGAAATAATACCATTTACCATTGAAAAAAAAAAAAAAAAAATACTTAGGAGTGTATCTACCTAAAGAAACAAAAGACCTATACGTAGAAAACTATAAAACATTGATGAAAGAAATCAAAGAGGACACAAATAGATGGAGAAATATACCGTGTTCATGGATTGGAAGAATAAATATTGTGAAAATGGCTATACTACCCAAAGCAATCTATAGATTCAATGCAATCCCTATCAAGCTACCAACGGTATTTTTCACAGAACTAGAACAAATAATTTCACAATTTGTATGGAAATACAAAAAACCTTGAATAGCCAAAGCAATCTTGAGAAAGAAGAATGGAACTGGGGGAACCAACCTGCCTGACTTCAGGCTCTACTACAAAGCCACAGTCATCAAGAGAGTGTGGTACTGGCACAAAGACAGAAATATAGATCAATGGAACACAATAGAAAGCCCAGAGATAAATCCACATACCTATGGACACCTTATCTTCTTATTCTTTTTTAAAAAGATGTTTTATCTTTTCATTTGGTCACTCTGTGAAGCATGCCGGATCATAACCAGGGAATGAACCAGTGTCCCCTGCGGGGAAGTATGGAGTCTTAACCACTGAACCACTAGGGAGTTCCCAGGTCTTACTCTTTTAAATAAAGGAATAACAGCATAGTTTTTTATGCCAATGATAATGACCTAATAAATAGGAAGATAAAGATTCAGAAGACAGAGGGAGAATTGTTGGTGAGAGGAAAGGTGTTCACAAGCTTTTGCAATGAGGAAAGAGATAGAAGTATTTCTTCTTGATGATCTGATAATGGCAGCTTTATCATTGAAATCTATTTTCAAGTGGTGTATCTCAGTGATATCAGAATCTCAAACAGCCTGATACATTATTTGAAAGCCAACATTTCAAGATTTCAAATGTAAAATGGCAGGATTCATTACAAAGATTGACCTATAGTGAAGAAGTGTCCACTGCTGAAAATTTGTTTTTTGCTTTTTTTTTTCCCCTAGTACCTGATGATGTTCTTCACTGGGCCCAGATAAAAATGATTATGTATTATTTTCAAACCATATCTAAATGCTATACTACAACATGAATAGATGCTTTTAGAATTGGATGCTGTCAGATTTGAAATTGGTGCAAATTGCTAACCTTTCTGCTCTCCTGTCTGATGTACTCCTTCACTTAGCATCTGACAGAGCTTTGAAAGTGATCTTCAGCAAAAAATTATCATATAATTTTTGGATTCTCTGCTTCATTCAGTTTTAAGTGCTCTGACAGGTCCATCCTTGATTGCCATTCCTGATATCTACAATTGTGATTCAATTGTGATTTAGGATTGTACAGCTTATTAGAGATAAAGTAGAAGAAAATAAGTCACCTATATGTGGATGGAAACTGATGAAAGTTGGCATGGAGCTGGATGGCTAGGTGAAAAGCTGCAAGCAATATTCTACTTCTCACTTACATGTAATTGTTATCATTTTAAAACTATATTTTTATTCTTTAATATTAGGATGAGTTTTGTCTATTTTTTTGACCTGAAATTTGTAGCACTGTGTCAACTGACCATCCATCATGTGGTCTTCTTCTGTCAAAATTTGGAGAATCACTAGGCTCGGTCATGCAGGGACATGTAGCCTTTGGAAATGTGTTCAGATTATAATCAAGGGCAGTGGAAAGCCACTGAAACACATTAAGCAGGAAAATAACATACTTTTATCAGTGTTTCAAATAAAGACCCTCTAGTGGTAATGGCAACCCACTCCAGTGTTCTTGCCTGGAGAATCCAAGGGATGGGGGAGCCTGGTGGGCTGCCATCTATGGGGTCGCACAGAGTCGGACACGACTGAAGTGACTTAGCAGCAGCAGCAGCAGAGGTAATGGCAACCCACTCCAGTGTTCTTGCCTGGAGAATCCCAGGAATGGAGGAGCCTGGTGGGCTGCTGTCTATGGGGTCAAACAGAGTTGGAAACGACTGAAGTGACTTATCATGCATGCATGCACTGGAGAAGGAAATGGCAACCCACTCCAGTGTTCTTGCCTGGAGAATCCCAGGGACGGAGGAGCCTGGTGGGCTGCCGTCTATGGGATCGCACAGAGTCAGACACGACTGAAGTGACTTAGCAGCAACAGCAGCACTGGTATTGATCATAGAGGTACAACAGTGGAATTACAGAGATAAATAAGAGGCTGACAGGTGATGATTATTTGGATCAGAGTGGTGGCAGAGGAGATGGTAGTATTCAGCATTTACTGAGTAGTTACACTAATACTCCTATGAAACAGGACTGCCCTGTGGTTTAGTGGCTAAGAATCTGCCTGCCAATGCAGGGAACAAAGATTTGATCCCTGGTCTGGGAAGATTCCACATGCCATGGATCAACTAAGCCTGCGTACCACAGCTACTGAGTCCACACTTTACTGCCTGTGAGAGCAACTACTGAGTCTGAGAGCTTCCACTGCTGAAGCCTGCATGCCCTACAGGCTTTGCAACAGAGAAACCATTGCAATGAGAAGCCTACAAATAGCAACTAGAGAGTAGCCCCTGCTCGCTGCAACTAGAAAAAGCCTGTGCAGCAACAAGGACCCAGTGCAGTCAAAAATAAAATAAATTTAAAAAGAAATAGATACTATTACTGATCCCAATTTTACGGATAAAGACACTGAGGCACAATGAAGGAAAGTAACATGGCTAGGGACACACAGCTGAGAGATTGGAGCTTGGATTTCAGTCCAAGTAATCTGATTCCATACTTCATGATCTTAATCACTAAATTATTTGTCTTTCTTAGATGGAGATGAAAAAAGTAGGTGAAGATATATTTAGAGATAGGATCAAGAGGACTTGATAATGGTTAGGCTGTCGTGGTGATATAATGGAAGATGGCAGAGGTGACTCCAATGTTTCTCCCCAAATCAACGAGAAGGATTCCATATTTATTGAAAGAGAGAAAGATTGGAGGATATACAGATTTAGAGTGCAGTTTGGCAGGTGCAGGCTAAGATGCCTGTCAGGAATCCAGTGAAGAGATACAGTAGGCTGTGGCCCATGTGGAGTTGCAGCTCAGGAGAGAGGTCTGGGCTAGAAGTGATCTATTTATGAACTGGCAGCTTATTGGAAACTATGTTTATGTTGTGAATCAGCCCACAAACAGTGTGGCACCTGACATGCAATGGGGGCCCAATGATGCTGAATGACTTTGTAGAGGAGCCATGGATCTTTGGATTTGGAGTGCATCATGCATAGTACGCTGTCTAGGATTGTCATAGCTTTCCTTCTAAGGATCAAGCTTTTAATTTCATGGCTGCCGTCTCCATCTGCAGTGATTTTGGAGCCCAAGAAAATAAAGTCTGTCACTGTTTCCACATTTTCCCCTTCTGTTTTCCATGAAATGATGGAACCGAATACCATGATCTTAGTTTTTTTAATGTTGAGTTTTAGGTCAGCTTTTTCACTGTCCTCCATGACAAACTTAGTGTATTAAAAAGCAAAGACATCACTTTGCCAACAAAGGTCCGTATAGTCAAAGGTATGGTTTTTCTAGCAGTCATGTACAGATGTGAAGATTGAGTGCCAAAGAATTGATGCTTTCAAACTGTGATGCTGGAGAAGACTTTGGAGAGTCCCTCAGACTGCAGGAAGATCAAACCAGTCAATCCTAAAGGAAATCAACTCTGAATATTCATTGGAAGGACTGTCTTATGCTGAAACGGAAGCTCCAATACTTTGGCCACCTGAAGTGAAGAGCCGACTTACTGGAAAAGACCCTCATGCTGGGAAAGATTGAGGACAGGAGGAGAAGGGGGTGAAAAGATGAGGTGGTTAGATAGCATCACCAACTCAATGTACATGAGTTGGAACAAACTCTGGGAGATAGTGAAGGACAGGAAAGCCTAGTGAGTGCAGTCTCTGGGGTCACAAAGAGTCAGACACGACTTAGTGGCTGAACAGCAACAACATGTATAATACAGACTCCTGCTGTTTGAAGTTTACCTTTCTGGATGTTAGGTGGTTAACAACATCCACTTGAAACAATCTCAAACCTCAGACATTTCCAATGAAACTACTGTGAAAGAACAACACTCTGGGGACTTCCTCGTGGCCCAGTCATTAAGACTCTGCCCTTCCACTGTAGGGTACTTGGTTTCAATCCTTGGTTGGGGAATTAAGATCCCACATGCCATGTGACATGGCCATGAAAAAAAAAAGAAAACAACAAAAAAACACTCTGGAAAAGTGTCTATTTTGAATGTGTCGATGAACACTTAAAACTGTTTAATGAGTAGCTCTAATGATCTGTATTCTTGGTTTGCTAAGAGATAAACATCTTTTTTTTTGTTCTCAGTCAGTTCAGTCTCTCAGTCATGTCCAACTCTTTGTGACCCCTTGGACTGCTAGGACTCCCTAATAGTATTAACCAAGATGGGGGTATTAAAATTAATGACTTCTCATGTCTTTCATGTCTTAATAACTTTGTGTTTTAAAAATAGGGTTAGACAATATACAATTTAGAATAACTTTAAAGAAGAAAGAATTTTAGAAAGAACTCCCATGCATTGGTAATCCAGGTTTATCAATTATTAACTTTTTGTGACATTTGCTTTATTGTGCCTTCTCCCTCTATGTTTATATAGTATTTCTTGGACCTTTTGAGAATATGTTGCAGATGTTATATTCCTTTACTTCTAAATACTTAAATATTGTATCTCCTAAGAATAAGCTCATTCTCATGCATGGCCATGGTACAATGGTTACATTCAGAAAATACAGCATCTTTTTTTATTTATTTATTTATTTATTTATTTTTTATTGGTTGGAGGCTAATTGCTTCACAACATTTCAGTGGGTTTTGTCATACATTGATATGAATCAGCCATAGATTTACACTTATTCCCCATCCCGATCCCCCCTCCCATCTCCCTCTCCACCCGATTCCTCTGGGTCTTCCCAGTGCACCAGGCCCCAGCACTTGTCTCATGCATCCCACCTGGGCTGGTGATCTGTTTCACCATAGATAGTATACATGCTGTTCTTTTGAAATATCCCACCCTCACATTCTCCCACAGAGTTCAAAAGTTTGTTCTGTATTTCTGTGTCTCTTTTTCTGTTCTGCATATAGGGTTATCATTACCATCTTTCTAAATTCCATATATATGTGTTAGTATGCTGTAATGTTCTTTATCTTTCTGGCTTACTTCACTCTGTATAACGGGCTCCAGTTTCATCATCTCATTAGAACTGATTCAAATGAATTCTTTTTAAATGGCTGAGTAATATTCCATGGTGTATATGTACCACAGCTTCCTTATCCATTCATCTGCTGATGGGCATCTAGGTTGCTTCCATGTCCTGGCTATTATAAACAGTGCTGTGATGAACATTGGGGTGCACGTGTCTTTTCAGATCTGGTTTCCTCAGTGTGTATGCCCAGAAGTGGGATTGCTGGGTCATATGGCAGTTCTATTCCAAGTTTTTTAAGAAATCTCCACACTGTTCTCCATAGTGGCTGTACTAGTTTGCATTCCCACCAACAGTGTAAGAGGGTTCCCTTTTCTCCACACCCTCTCCAGCATTTATTGCTTGTAGACTTTTTGGATAGCAGCCATCCTGACTGGCGTGTAATGGTACCTCATTGTGGTTTTGATTTGCATTTCTCTGATAATGAGTGATGTTGAGCATCTTTTCATGTGTTTGTTAGTCATCTGTATGTCTTCTTTGGAGAAATGTCTGTTTAGTTCTTTGGCCCATTTTTTGATTGGGTCATTTATTTTTCTGGAATTGAGCTGCAGGAGTTGCTTGTATATTTTTGAGATTAATCCTTTGTCTGTTGCTTCATTTGCTATTATTTTCTCCCAATCTGAGGGCTGTCTTTTCACCTTACTTATAGTTTCCTTTGTTGTGCAAAAGCTTTTAAGTTTCATTAGGTCCCATTTGTTTAGTTTTGCTTTTATTTCCAATATTCTGGGAGGTGGGTCATAGAGGATCCTGCTGTGATTCATGTCGGAGAGTGTTTTGCCTGTGTTCTCCTCTAGGAGTTTTATAGTTTCTGGTCTTACATTTAGATCTTTAATCCATTTTGAGTTTATTTTTGTGTATGGTGTTAGAAAGTGTTCTAGTTTCATTCTTTTACAAGTGGTTGACCAGTTTTCCCAGCACCACTTGTTGAAGAGGTTGTCTTTTTTCCATTGTATATCCTTGCCTCCTTTGTTGAAGATAAGGTGTCCATAGGTTTGGAGAAGACTCTTGAGAGTCCCTTGGACTGCAAGGAGATCCAACCAGTCCATCATAAAGGAGATCAGTCCTGGGTGTTCATTGGAAGGACTGATGTTGAAGCTAAAACTCCAATACTTTGGCCAGCTGATGAGAAGAGCTGACTCATTTGAAAAGACCCTGATGCAGGGAAAATTAAGGGCAGGAAGAGAAGTGGATGACAGAGGATGAAATGGTTGGATGGCATCACCGACTCAATGGACATGAGTTTGGGTGAACTCTGGGAATTGGTGATGGACAGGGAGGCCTGGCGTGTTATGGTTCATGAGGTCACAAAGAGTTGGACACAACTGAGCCACTGAACTGAACTGAACTGATTATCATATTACTGCTTTCTTAATTGCTTTGGGTTTATTTTCTTTAGGTCTTTTCCTTCTTGTCTTTCTTGCCTAGAGAATCCCTTTAGCATTTATTGTAAAGCTGCTTGGTGGTGCTGGATTCTCTTAACTTTTGCTTGTCTGGGAAGCTTTTGATTTCTCCATCAAATCTGAAGGAGGGTCTTGCTGGGTAGAGTATTTTGGGTTGTAGGTTCTTCATTACTTTATAAATATATCGTGCCATTCTCTACTGGCTTGTAGAATTTATGTTGAGAAATCGGCTGATAGCCTGATGGAATTCCCTTATATGTTATTTGTAATTTTTCCCTTGCTGGTTTTAATATTTTGTCTTTAATTTTTGTCAGTTTGATTACTATGTGTCTTGGTGTGTTCCTCCTTGGGTTTATCCTGCCTGGGTCTCTCTATGCTTCCAGGACTTGGTTGACTATTTCCCTACCCATATTAAGGAAGTTTTCAGCTATTATCTCTTCAAATATTTTCTCAGGTCCTTTCTCTTTTTCTCCTCCTTCTGGGACCTCTATAATGCAAGTGTTGGTGTGTTTAATGTTGTCCAAGATGTCTCTTATGCTGTCTTCATTTCTTTTCATTTTTTATATTACATTCTGTGACATTGATTTTCAGCATTCTGTCTTCCAAGTCATTTATCCATTCTTCTTCCTCAATTATTCTGCTATTGATTCCTTCTTGTGCATTGTTCATCTCTGTTTGTTCTTTAGTTCTAGCTCTTCTAGGTTTTGGTAAACATTTCTTACACCTTCTCCATTGATCCCCCAAGATCCTGGGTCACCTTCACTATAATTATTCTGAATTCTCTTTCTGGAAGGTTGCCTATCTCCACTTCAGTTAGCTGTTTTTCTGGGGTTTTATCTTGTCCCTTCATCTGGGACATAACTTTCTGATTTTTCATCCTGATTAACTTTCTGTAATGTGGGGTTTTTTTTTTCTTTTTCCTTTTTAAAATAGAATTTTAAAAAAAAAAACTATCTAAAATTAAGCCCATGATTGAACTTAAATATCCAGTTCCACTTTCCAGGATAAGAAAATACAATCCTGGTTGAAATTTCAATGCTTCCATAACTTCAGAATAAATGCAAAGTGCTGACAAGTGTATGTTGCCATGCTTCCACGCTAAGTCTTTGTATGCATTGTTCAGTAGCCTTCCAAATACTAATCTCCATGATCAATTGCTGCGAAGGCTTGCTCCACTCTTTCAGTGCAGATACCCGTGGGTTTCTTTTAAGTTATCAATTAAGTCATCATTAGCTTCCCAACTCACAGCTCCTCCCATGATAGTATTCAAATCAAACCATAAGTTTTAAACTGTAATAAAATTAGCAGAAATAGCTTCCAGCAATGCAATATGGGTTTTTTTCCTTTTAATATTGCACTTGATTTCCAAAAATAAATTAATCCTGATGCTGCAGAAAGGGGGACCTTTTCAGGGGGCTCAGTAAAGCTTTAATACAATTATCTGCTTATGGATGGTGTTGTGCTCCCTCCCTGGTAGTTGTTTGGCCTGAGGTGACCCAGTCCTGGCATCTATGTGCTCTATGGTAGGGTTAATGGCCATCTCCAAGAGGGCTTATGCCAAGGGGGACCTTCCCAGATTGCTGTTACCAATGCCCTTGTTGTGAGCCCCTGCTGATCTACACCTCCAGAGGAGGCTCTCCAACACTAGAAGTTAGTTTTGGTTCAGTCTCCTGTGGGGTAACTGCTCTTTTGCTCTGGATCTTGGCGTGTGCAAGATTTTGTTTGTGCTCTCCAAAACTTGAGTCTCTGTTTCTTCCAGTCTTCTGGAAGTCCTGTAATCAAACTCCATTGGCCTTCAAGATCAGATTCCCTAGGGATTCCCAGTCTCACTGTCTGATCCCAAGGATGGGAAGACTGACATGGGGTTCAAAACCTTCACAACAGTGGGAGACTTTCTTTGGTATTATCATTCTCCAGTTTGTGGGTCACCCACATGGCAGGTATGGGATTTGATTTTATCATGACCGTGCCCCTTCTACCATCTCACTGCGGCTTCTTCTTTGTCTTTGGACACGCAGTATCTTTTATTGATGTGTTCCAGCATCTTCCTGTAGATGGTTCTTCAATAGCTAGTTGCAATTTTGATGCTCTTGCAGGAGGAGATGAGCACACATCCTTCTACTCTGCCATCTTGAACTAGAAGCCCAGAGAAATGTCTTTTAATTTCATAGCTGCAGTCAACTTCCACAGGGATTTTGGAACACAAGAAAATAAAATCTGCCACTGTTTTCACTTTTCCCCATCTATTTGCATGAAGTGATGGGAGCAGTTGTCAATACCTTAGTTTTTTTCAATGTTCAGTTTTCAGCCAGCTTTTCCACTCTCCTCTTTCACCCTCATCAAGAGGCTCTTTAATTCCTCTTCACTTTCTGCCATTAGAGTGATAACATCTGCATATCTGAGATTGTTGATATTTCTACCCGCAATTTTATTTATTTATTTTTATTAGTTGGAGGCTAATTACTTCACAACATTTCAGTGGGTTTTGTCATACATTGATATGAATCAGCCATAGAGTTACACGTATTCCCCATCCCAATCCCCCCTCCCACCTCCCTCTCCACCCGATTCCTCTGGGTCTTCCCAGTGCACCAGGCCCGAGCACTTGTCTCATGTATCCCATCTGGGCTGGTGATCTGTTTCACCATAGATAATATACATGCTGTTCTTTCGAAACATCCCACCCTCACCTTCTCCCACAGAGTCCAAAAGTCTGTTCTGTACTTCTGTGTCTCTTTTTCTGTTTTGCATATAGGGTTATCGTTACCATCTTTCTAAATTCCATATATATATGTGTTAGTATACTGTAATGGTCTTTATCTTTCTGGCTTACTTCACTCTGTATAATGGGCTCCAGTTTCATCCATCTCATTAGAACTGATTCAAATGAATTCTTTTTAATGGATGAGTAATATTCCATGGTGTATATGTACCACAGCTTCCTTATCCATTCATCTGCTGATGGGCATCTAGGTTGCTTCCATGTCCTGGCTATTATAAACAGTGCTGCGATGAACATTGGGGTGCACGTGTCTCTTTCAGATCTGGTTTCCTCAGTGTGTATGCCCAGAAGTGGGATTGCTGGGTCATATGGCAGTTCTATTTCCAGGTTTTTAAGAACTCTCCACACTGTTTTCCATAGTTCTACCCGCAATTTTAAATGCTGAGTAGCGTTCAACTGTAGGAATGTGGCAAGTTTTGTTTATCTATTCACTGGCTGAAGGACACAAACATAGTTTCCAGTTTTGATAAACAGAGCTGAATAAAGCTGCAAGAAACATCAGTGGGCAGGATTTTTATTTGAACTTATTTAAATTATCATTTTTTTGAGTGTAAACCTAAAGAGGAGATTTCTGGATCATGTGATAATTGTAATACCAATTTTATAAGAATAAAATACCTTGAAAAATCCTGTAGGGATTTTCATTGAGATTACATTAAACTAACTACTAATGGCAGTTAGTATTTGTAAGAGAAAAATGACATTTTTATTCAGTTGAAAATTCCCTTTGAATAGTCCATTTATTTGTTATTTGCACCTCACAAAAATTTTAGAGCTTTTTAAAAAAATATTCATTAACAAATACTAAGTGAGAGACACATTTGTATGTTGCAACAAAAGTGGGCATGGAGATTTACTGTCAAAAACTATAAGCAAAGTTAAAATGAAGCTGGATGATACCATTAAGAAAGTGAACATACTTAAGAAAGGAAAGACACTGAAAGAGGATGCTCTCTGCTATAGGAAAGTGAAGTTGCTCAGTCATGTCCGACTTTTTGTGACCCCATGAACTGTAGCCTACCAGGATCCTCCGTCCATGGGATTTTCCAGGCAAGAGTACTGGAGTAGGTTGCCATTTCCTTCTCCAGGGGATCTTCCCGACCCAGAGATCAAAGCCGGGTCTCCCACATTGTAGGCAGATCCTTTACCATCTTTCTCTTGTGGCTCAGCTGGTAAAGAATCTGCCTGCAATGTGGGAGACCTGGGTTTGATCCCTGAGTTAGGAAGATCCCCTGGAGAAGGGAAAGGCTACCCACTCCAGTATTCTGGCCTGGAGAATTCCATGGACTTGTATGGTCCATGGGGTCATAAAGAGTCAGACACAACTGAGCAACTCTGCTATAGGATACAACCCTAAAGATCTTGTAACAGGAGGGAAAGGGGCAGGGCACAACTTCTGAAAGAATGACATAACCCAAGGACACAACATAAAACCTGTTGGAATCAAATGGAACCAAGATGGCAGACAAGATTAGACCTTGATCCTCAATCAACAAGTAAAATGACACACCCAGAGGTGCCTTGACAGTTCCAAGGCACTATTAAAAGACCAAGGGGTGGGCAGTGGCCCAAATCCTGGAAATCTCCAGGATTTCCAGTTCCCCAAAATAGTTGGAATAATCCTCGCACTCATTAGTATATGAAATTATCCAACCGATAAAAACACCATGCCAAATTTCAGGGTGGCATTTGCCCTCTGCGGATGGCCCACACTCTGTCTGTGGAGTATGCTTCTCTCTGTATCTGAATAAATCCACTTCTTATCTATCACTTTGTCTCTCACTGAATTCTTTATGTGATGACACATCAAGAACCTGAGCTTCATTAAGTCCTGAAACCAGGTACTGTCAGTTTTGGCTGGGTTTGAGTCCCAGCCAGGTGGGTTCAAGTCCCAATCTGTGGTAAACAGATCTTGAGAGGGATCTTCAAGTAAAACAGGAGAAAAACAAGGAAACTGTGATGTCGTGAAAGTCAAACTAAAAGAGTAACTGGGGGGTGGGGGTGGAGGAGAATGAGTTGTGACAAATGAATAATTAAACATTAGAACTATGGCAATTAAATCATTGTGCTTAGTTGCTCAGTCATGTCCGATTCTTTGCGACCCCATGGACTGCAGTCCATCAGGCTCCTCTGTCCATGGGGAATCTCCAGGAAAGGACACTGGAGTGGATCTTCCCAACCCAGGGATCAAACCCAGGTCTCTCACATTGCAGGCAGATTCTTTACTGACTGAGCCACCAGGGAAGCCCAAGAATACTGGAGTGGATAGCCTATCCCTTCTCCAGGGGATCTTCCTGACCCAGGAATTGAACCAGGGTCTCCTGCATTGTAGGTGGATTCTTTAACAGCTGAACTACCAAGGAAGCCCTAATAATCATTATTCCACATAAATCCACAGGAAAAGGCTTGGCAAATCCATCTAGATTATTTTAATGTTTGGTCACTTTTCTCATTTGCCACTTTTTAAAATATCCATTCCTTCTACATGATTCAATAAAACTGTTATTATTATATCTTAAACTACCTTTGACTCTATCTATGTGTTTTCTGTTACCAAGAACAGGTACCTACTCCTCCATTAAAACTAGACTGTTTAGGGAGATATACATTTCTGTTGCAATACCTGGTGAGAACAATCCTCCTTAAAGTTCCTGTTTTGCTCAAATTCCTTCACTGACATCAAGAAAGTAGTTTGGGTTGGGAGTGGGGGGTAAATTTAAGTCAATCTACATTACAACAAAAATTAATTTACATGGATTTGGGAATAGTTGACATTTATACAGTGTCAATAAATCTCATACAAGAATATGATTTAGCCCTTAATTTGTTCAAATTTTATTTTGTACTTTTCAACAAAAGTTTAGACCTCTTTAGTATAACTTGAACACTTAATATGAAGTCTAGCAGACCCCAATGTGACCTTATGCCTGCCTGGCTACAAGGTAGAGTGATTTTACCACTTATGCCACTCTTCATGTGGGTCACGCTGACTACAGTCTGACTACAGACTGACAGGAAACAGAGATAAAACCTAGTGCTTTCCATGTAGCCTCACAAGTCTCCTAATGGTAATACAACTACCCATTCATGCTTTTAAAAGTAGGCTAGAGGGTTCAGGACATGTGCCCATGTGGCACATCCTGCAATTCACACTTCACAGCATGAGCTGTTTCCACAGTAACAACATTCCCACTGGGGTAGCTTCTTCCATCCACTCCCATCTTCCTGTTCTAAGACTTCATGGGGGTCCTGGCCCCCATGGTAGGACCACAAAGAGCAGTGGTACTTAGTGTGCTCAATGAAATGTCAGGATCCTCAGAAGACATCCACCTAAGAAGCAAAAAAAATTGGCAAATGCCACTGGGAGAAAGAGAGGATCTGTGACAGGCCTGCTTAAGTCATGTCCTGAGTCACCCATCAATAACCAGAGAAACATTAAAAGGACTAGAGGGTGTGTCACTGTGCTAAAGGCCAGAATGGGAGACATGCTATCAGTGCCCACAGACAACACTTTTATCCCTCCAGTGTTATAAACCATACATTCATTTAACCCTAACTGGAAGTCAGGAGTAATATGTATGTTACTCTGCTTAATCTTGGCACACAATCCAAGTTTAGCAGATGACAGAATGACTTGAGAAAGTTACGACAAACTTGTCCACAGCCCCAGGTTTATCCTCGTTCTGTCTGACCCCGGTCCCCATGCTCTCAGTGACCACATGTGTCACTTCTCACCATCTCCCAAGACCTCCTGCCTCACATCGTTCCCACAGCACATACACACTGAGCAAAGCTGCAGTTATTTTATTAGAGTCATCCCGACAGAGACCATATTAGTGAAACAGGTGTCTTGATTCCAGCTTTAGTTGAGAAGGAGAATAAGGCAGGTAGATCAAGGGCCGACCAGGCATCCCTGGCAAAGATTATCTCACCAGAGACGTCACACTGAGAATTAATCCTAAAACAGTATCCACCACCGAGGACAATACATAGTCACTGCAATCCTCACTCAAGATGACGGAAATCTAGGAGGGAGAAGAAGGAGGAAAGACAGGAACTGAGACCACAGCTGGTCTATCCTGTCTCCCCAGAATCACCTCAAGCCTTACCCTCAGGGATTCAGCCCCATCCCCAGCAAGAACCTCTGCCCACAGACCCACCACTGGAGAGGGGGCTGCCAGCAGGCACCAGGGGGAGAATGGCTCCCTAACAGCCCAGACAGGTGTCAGGAGGGAGACGGAGGCACCAACCATGCCAAGGAGGGGAAGAGATAACAAGGGTCAGCAGGGCATAGCAGGGGCTGGTCCTGAGGAGGAGCAAGGTGCTAGAGTCTGAGTTTGGGTCACAACTCCTGCACCTGATCCTCTTCTGTTAGGTGTGCTGGGTGGGCGGACTGTGTATGCAGGTGTCGTAAACAACCCCATGTGCCGTGTGTGCTCATATTAGTGCATGAAAGTCTGTTTCTGGAAAGCCTCTCATTTAAAAAAATAAACAACTTGAAGAAAATATGCTGAGATAGAATATTCAAAATCTCCAATACTTATGAAAAAAACAAAGAGGGGGAAAAAAAAGAATACTTCAGGAGATCCATTGCTAGCTCAAGTGAGCAGCCACAAAGACCTAGAAGCCTCCTCAGTAGTTTCAGGCACCAAAATACCACAGTGGAAAATCAGGCTTGTAGGCACTGAGACCATGTTGGTGGAAACGGGGGTCTGAGCAAGAGCAATGGCCATCAGAGTGGGAAAAAGATGAAGTGAAGTGGTGATAAGTCATAAACCTTACAAACCTAGAGAATATTCATCCTGGAAAGAGACTCTTAAGGTAGGGGCTCCTTTACAATATTCCTAAAAGGAAGCTGATATTACTCCTTCCAGTGTGGGAGCTGAATGCTTCCTTTCCTGCCAAGAATAAAACTCTACTCCTCCAATGCTAGCTCCTCACGCTGAGGAAAAAAAACATGAGTTAACACACTTGACCTACTGCACTGAGGCCAGTCCCCTATTGTAGGCGAGCTGACTGGCATAACACAGGCATATTCGGTAGCCGAAGAGGCTGGACACACAGGTGGACTGTGCTTGCATATTCCAGGTGCTGCATGGTGGAGCAAAGGTTTATGTGCTTCTTCTTTTTTTTCATTTATTTTTATTAGTTGGAGGCTAATTACTTTACAATATTGTAGTGGTTTTTGTCATACACTGACATGAATCAGCCATGGATTTACATGTATTCCCCATCCTGATCCACCCTCCCACCTCCCTCTCTACCTGATCGCTCCGGGTCTTCCCAGTGCACCAGGCCTGAGCACTTGTCTCATGCATCCAACCTGGGCTGGTGATCTGTTTCACCATAGATAATATACATGTTTCAATGCTGTTCTCTAGAAACATCCCACCCTCGCCTTCTCCCACAGAGTCCAAAAGTCTGTTCTGTACATCTGTGTCTCTTTATCTGTTTATGTGCTTCTTTGTTTATAGCTCTTGTCTGCCACATATCCCATGATTGCATGATCTATTACCATGTGGCATACTGCACTATGCATGTTAGTGGGCAGGGCAGGGTAGGGGTGAGGGGAGTAAATTACCATGCTTTTTATATTCAACAGTTTGTCATCAAATCCCGCCTCATTGAAGCAATCCTGGATTCTTCCTATAGCTTCATTTTCTCCATCAGTAGCATTGACCAAACTGAGCGTTGAGTTCAACAATATTTTGCTTCCAAGGGCCATCGAGCTAAATGCTGCACTAAACATAGGGCAGGCTTCGGCTGAAGGCACAGACAGAAAACACTTCATCAAAAGAATAACCAGAGTAGGAGGTTCCTGTTTCCCACCACTTGATAGGAACTCACACATCCAAAGCTTCCAGACTCACCCCAAAGCTCCCAAGCTTCCAGACCTGCCCTCACCCAGGACTGCCTACATCCCAGACAGAAAACCTTCCCTATGAGGCACTCCCAGCAGAGGGAGCAGCAAGAGGGGCGAGGTCTGGAGACTCCTCTGCCCTTGACCACCATCCCCAGGCATATCAGCTGGCGTCCACCCTTGCAGTGAGCACCACTATACCCAACAAACTATCCCCCAGGGTGTGCACAGCTAGAGACCCTTCCAACTCCACAACACCCCCTCCATTCAAAGAATGAAAGCCTCAAGAAGTTTGTACAGGACTCCTGGGCACTGATCAGACAGCTGCCCTCAGAATCTGCCCCTCGAAGTGGCTTGGACAGGACTGGGAAGGATGCAGTGAGACGGCACCAGGCAAGGATCAGGAGGGCCATCCAGACTCTCCTTCCTACCCTCACGTGTCTCAAAGGTCAGCTCTCTGGTCACCAGCAGGGCCAGCACAAGCAGTGCTCCCTTCATCGTGGCAGTGGCTGGAGTGCTCTGCTCAGGGCAGGGTTTCTGTCACTTTATAAACAACTAGCTCCCTGAGCCCAGCCCATGCCCCTCCCAGGAGGAACACAGGCCTGTGGCAAGGCTCCAGGCACAGGTGGCTCCCTAGGCCCTTGGGGTGTTTACAGTAGAAGCCCTTCGTACTCTGAGATCAGAGCTCCTGGAGAAGATGTGGTAGCATCTTTACCAAAGATAAAGTGGAGCTGACATTTCTAAGTGACTCCACTTGGAGCCAAGTGCTTTGATGTCCCAACCCCAACCATCACCAGTTTTCTTGGTCATCCTTCCCCCAGCCCATCCTGGTTCCCAGGGACAGCACTATCCCAAACTGAGCAGATGGAATCACAGGAGGGTCAAGGACACGTCTACACCACTGTCGGGTAGAAAAAAGGTCATCCAGAATCCTTCCTTTTCCCCCCAAGTCCTAGAGATAAGAATGAAGAGCTGGACCTTCCTGCAGCCCCCAAATATCTTAACAGCTGCAGTCTCTACACTGGGCCCTGAGTACTGTACTGAGTACAGCAGCCTTGGGCTCCAAATAATTCCAAACTGGGAACTCATAACCTGAAGACATGTGGGTTTTCCCAGGTGCTGGTAATTCTGTAATATTGGATAACTCCACCAGCTTTCCTCTGGGCATTAAGAGAGCAAGTCCTGGCACGCTCTGGACCCCTAGTGGCTCCAGCTTTGCCCCTTCTCCTGGCTGTCCCACCCTCTTCCATCTGTGAACCTGGTCTCAAGAGGTGTTTGGACTGCAGTCTATCCAGAAGTATCAGTGAGCAGCTGTGGGGCTGTGCGGTTTGTCTCCTGTATCCAAGACTCTATGAGGTTCACAGCCCTACAAGACACAGGGGATGGGAGCTCAAAGGCCCAGACTTCTGGGTCCACCAGAGGTAGAACTCCACGTGTGAAAACTCTCAAGAGCCAAACTCAACCTTCCAGGCTAGGAAAGCAGTTTGGTGGTACAAACAAAATGATATTGACCTTGAAAACTCTTGAAGGAAGTCTGAGAAGCTCCCAATAGCCAAACTGGAAACAGTTTGACAGACAAAATAAATAAGAGTATTAGACACCGACCCAAAGTATAAAGTAATACCTATGAGTTCAACTGATATGAAGAAATGATTAAATAAATAAACAGGGATTTCCCTAGATGACCTCCTGTGCAATGGAAGCTGGTTCAATCCCTGGTTGGGGAACTAAGATCCCATGTGCCCTGGGGCAACTAGAAGCATCCAACTGCAACTAGAAAGCCTGTGCTCTGCAAAGAAAAAATCCACAAGTCACAACCAAGACCTAACATGCTTAAACCATTAATAAACTACAATAAATGAAACTATGTATATGTGGGAGAGGAGACAAAAATTCCATACAGAAACATCCTGAATATCACAGGTAGATTATCCCCTCTAGGAGGCAAACTTAACTGTTCTGCCCCCTCAAGTGCGGGCTAGACTTATTAACTCACCTCCAAAGGAAACAGAAGGGGAAGGGGAAAAACAGTGCAGAAACTGGACTAATACAATATTAGTCAACTAATCAAGGCTGACATTCCCACTGGTAAGACACACAGCTGTCACGTGTACCCTGATGTGAGGTGACAGGAAAGGCGCTTCACCTGTATGGTGTCTTTCTCAAACCACAAAGTCTGAACCCCACGGGACATTATGAGACCAGCAGCAGACAAACTCAGCTTGGAGGCCTCCTACCATCCCTGGCCAATCCTCCTCATGACTGTCAAGGCCATGACAGACCAGGAGAGAATGAGTAATCCACAGAGCAGAGGACACTGGGGACACAGGACAATGAATGCAGCGAGTATAGGTTGTGGATTGTATCCTGAAATGTAGGAGACATTAATGGACAACCAGGTGAAATCCAAATAAAGTATGAGGTTAGTTAGTAGTGATTTTCTAATGTTTCTAAATTTTGAGAAATATTTGAAATTTTTCAATAAATAAAAAGTTCTCAAATTAAAAATTAATTTTAAAAAAACTAGCACAAGTAAAGGGCCACATCAGTGGCATTCCTCCACTGACCCTGACCAGCTCTTCACCCAGATGTCATCAAATGTGCCCATGATCTGGGGATGTCTCAGAGGATCCTGTGGCACCCTCGGAAGGGCACTGGGCTGAATCCATAGCAGCCACCTGTGTTACTCAGCACTCCAGACCCTGGCTCGTCTCCTCACAGAGTTGGGGAGGGCACTGGGGGCAGTGCCTTCTGAAGGACAGGTGGCACGGCATCCATGGGCAGGGGTCCCACAACATGGAAGCCCTGCCGCCACAGACAGAGCCAGCATGTGCAGCCTGGGCCGTGTGGTGTTCACCTTCCTGCCCAGGAAACTCTGAGGCACATCTGCAGCCCCCTGAGCCCCTCGTGGGGTGACCTTCAGAGGGGTGGTCCCCTGGCAGCAGGAGCCATGGTGAGGAGGGGCTGCAGGGAAGTCAGCTGACACTGCAGCTCAGTACTTGGTGCCTCTTTGCCAAGAGCAGTTACCGGATGTGAATCCTATTTGGCACAGGGTTCTGACTGTGGTCACACCTTTGTGTCGCAAATTCAGATCAGGCTTTCAGGAAACCTTAATCTGCCACAGGTGACTCAGGCAAAGGCCAGTCAGGTGCCTCCAGCAAAAAACTACTTGATTATGACTCATCAAACATTTAAACATTTACCATATGTAATTATTTCCAGAAAATATTTATAAAGCCATCTAGAGTAAGTAGAATTAAAGATATTCTTGCTTATCACCTCAAGAAATGGAATATTCCTGCCATTATTCTAACAAACATTGTGCAACATCTACCGAATGCTAGGCCCTCTCCTAGTCCTGGGATGCAGCAGCACACAGCACAGCTCTCGCTCTCCTGCAGCTCTTGCTCACCTAAGAGGGAGTGAAAGACAGTGACCCCACGGGAAGAGGCACTCTGGGTGAAGATGAAGCAGGGGAAGAAGACAGAGGGCTGTGGCGGGGAAGATGGAGGCAGGACACTTTGATAGGTGGGCTCAAGAGTCTGGGGAAATCTGCCCTGTGATGCTTGAAGACACCTGAGGATGAGGGAACAAATCATGCAGCCACTGGAGGAAGAGCCTCCAGCTTGGGAGGGCTCCACGTGCAGAGGCCCTGCTGCAGGAGCACACTTGGTCAGGTCCAGAAGCAGACACGAGGCACTGAGGGAGGAGAGAAAGGCAGGGATAAGTCCACAAAGGCAGCAGCAGTGCGGGGCTGGTTGTGCAACTGGCCCAGAGACTGTGGGCTAGAAGGGGCTTGGCTTTTCCTCAAGTGGGAGGTCTGGAGAGGAGATGGGGGGAACAGTACAGAGACACTCAAGAGTAGAAAGAGTTGCAGAAAATGGATGTACCTAAAGACTGTCATATTGAAGAATGTGAGACTGAGAAGCAGAAATATCTTACAATATCTTTTATATGAGGAATCTAAAAAGACATGATACAGATGACCTAATTTACAAAACAGAAACAGATTGACAGAGAATGAACTTATGGTTGCCTTGAGTAAGGATGAGGGGAAGTGATAATTAGGAATTTCAGCATGGACAGGTCCACAATGCTATATTTAAAATGGATCATCAATAAGGACCAACTGTACAGCACAGGGAACTTTGCTCAATGTTAGGTGGCAGCCTGGATGGGAGGGCAGTTTGGGAAAGAATAGATACATGTGTATATATATATATATGGGTGAGTCTCTTTGTTGTCCACCTGAAACTACCATAAAACAGTTAATCTGCTATACTTCAATACAAAAGAAAAAGTTAAATTTAAAAAAAAAAAAAGACATTGTAAAGAATAATCCTGTATAGAATGATGTTCTATCAAAGTCACCAGTTGGCAGGACTGGTCAAGAGAAAACTGGAAATTTCTGGGCCAGCACATAGAAGAGCTTTCCAGGTTCCAGATACTTATTCGGGGAAGTGGCCCAATAAAGGCCACTGACAAGATTAAGGACACAGTGATAACAGCAGGGTAGGAGCCACCAGAGAGCCTGACCAGGGGCTCAGGGCTTTGCCTGGAACTTACTCCCTGTGAGACCATTTGCTAAGCACTGAGCTTCGTGAGGACCCATAAGGTCCACACCAGCCTCTCTTCAAGGTCACAGTTGTTCTGACAGCCTGTCACAGGCCAGCATTCAGGAGGCCTGATCTGGGAGTACTTTTGCACTTTTTGGTCAACCTGGGTATTTTCAGTTGTTAATACTCCTGAGTCAGCTGCCCCTTCCACAGAGCCCTGCAGCAGGGAGGAGTTTGAGCCAGGTTGTTGAGGAGGTTGTTGCCCTCTGTGGACTCAAGGACTAGCATCTTGCCAACACACACAGCTCCTCCCGTGCAACCCCAGGCAACATCACACTGTGGCCTGGCAGAATCCCCTGAAAAAAGGGAGCATCTGACACAGGCCCCCTGGGGGTGAGGACAAGCAGAGTATACCTCTGCTCCAGGTGAGTAGGGAGCATCTGCCACCGGCACCATGACTCGGGCTGGAGCTCTCCTGCTGCTCTGCGCTGCCTCGCTCCTCATCACAGGCGTAAGTGAGTGGCTGGGACCTGGGCTCCCCAAGCTTTCTGACACCTTCCCAGGGCAGCACTGAGCATGTCGGGAGGGGGAAGGGAACAGTGTGTTCTGTTAAGTATCTTTCAGGGAGTGTGTCCTTATCTTTCTGTTTCAGAGTGTGATGACATCTGCCCAGCCTTGAGGAACATGCTGACCGGTTCATATCGGGAAGCCAGGAGGTGTATATTGAACAAGTTGAAAAGTATAACCAAAACTCTGATGTACTGGAAACTGCCGATATCCTGAAGAGCTGTGTTGATGAGAAGCTGACAGCGGAGGATAAGCAGGATGCTCTCAGTGCTCTGGTGGGTCAGGCTATCTGTGAATGTGCCTGTGGGGCCTATGGCGGAGGGGTGGGGGGTGGGGTGGGAGGGGCAGAGAGGGGTCTACTCAGGGCACTGGGAAGTGGGGGAGATCATTTCCTCTCCACCCTGGCCCTTCCCTGGGGGCCTGGGAGCAGAAAGAACCTCATAAATGAGGAGGTAGAGAGGAAGTGGCTGACACCCACAGTGTGGGAAAGGATCCTGCAGGAAGACTCAATCCAGCCTGGAGTTCTTGAGCTGGCCCTGACTGCTCAGCTCTGCCTGGTCACAGGCCTGGGACCCTCCAGGCCCTCCTGACTCTGTGATGCCACCTGCCTTTGGAGATAGGCCCTCAGCGCTGGCCTCCCTGACTCCAGCCTCTTCAACACAGAAAACTGAATCTGCTGCAGTCCATTTCCATTGAGTCCTTCCTTTCTCCAAACATCAGGTGCTTCAAGTCCCTACTCCATCTCACCTAAACCCCACATTTGTCTTTGTTCCCTGAATCCCAAAGGGCCATTATGCCACACATGCCCTAAGAGGAGGCTGCTTCCAAAAGCTGCCCTCCTGCCCTTCCCAGGCCTGGGATGCCCAGAGTTGAGGATCAGGGTGAATCCTTTCTCTGCTGCCCTAGAGGTGGTAGGACAAGCAGCTATTTCAGCTCTAAGTGTCCAAGGGCCAGAGGGAGAAAGCAGACAGGGATCAACTCACCCCTGAAGACTTCCAGGAGTCAGTCCAGACCCCTGCCAGATGGTCCTCAGCAATATCCCCCTTTCTATCACAGAAGACTGCCCTCAGCCCTGCAGGGAGACCCCACAACCTCTGTTCCATTGGAGGAAGCCTCAATGGGACGTATCCATCCTTTCTTGCTCATAACCGGAGGCCTCTCTCCAAACAAGCCGCCAGGCCCCTCCCCTGAGTTCAGTGCAGTTAACTGTCATGTCCACCCGAGGCCTCACCAGGTTTCTGCACGTTCTCTTACAGAATAAGATATACTCAAGCTCTCTCTGCTGATGGAACTGTCCCTGCCAGGAACCCAAGGAAGCCTCTTGCCTGATCCCTAAGTTATGTCAGCAACCTGCCACATCCAGGTATCTGATTAAAGTATTCTAGCAATGAAACGCCTTGCAATTCACAGGAGAGTGCTTACTCACTAGAGATTGGGCTTTGGATGTGGAGGGAGGGGGGACGCAGCCACAGTGGAGACCACCAGTGTGCCTTCCCACTGCAGCCGGATTTCAGTGCTGTCACATGCTTCTCCACAAATTCAGTACATAGGGGTAGGGTTGGTGATCATCATACCAGTCAGAGTGTCTGATCACTTCTGTCACCAGGACCCAGGTCATGAGCATCATCCACCAAATTTACACCTCCCAGAAACCTTGAGGGGTAGGAGTAATCATGATCATCTTAAAGGGAAAATCTGAAGCTCAGAGCGGGTAAAGCATATGCTAAAAAAGACACAGCTTCCCCCACTCATCCACGCTGGGGAGACAAGCTCAGCTAACTCACCCTGTGACTGTGCACATATTCCAACCCTTCATTGGGTCTCTGGTTCCCATTAACAAAATCAAACTAACTCCATTCTCCAAGGCTGGAGTGAGACCAAAGTAAAATAATGGGTGAGAATGACCCCCTGTCCTAAGCACCTGACAGGAGAGGAAGAACAAAGGGTCAAGGTTCACATGCTGAACTCCATCACTCCTTGGGCCTCAGTTTATCCTAAATCCAACCCGCTAGTTGTGGACTCAGCTGCTTCCACATAAACCCACTGAGTTGGGTCTCACACTCAGAGTGGACATCCAGGGGCCTGGGGTTTCTTGTTCCTCCTATGTCTCTGCTGCCTGCCCACGAACTGGGCCCCATGCTCACCCTGTCTGATTCTTCTTCACCTAACCCCACCCCATCTCTAAGAGCTCCCCTCCAGAAAAGAGTCTGCTGGGCTTACCCCAAAGGGCTGGGTATAGGACAGGGACTCTCTAAGGTCCTCATGGTGAGGAGGCTTAGGACAGGTCCCCAAGGTGATCCAGAGCAGCTGCTTCTCCCTGTGGAGGGGACCCTGGGCAACACGGGGGAGGTCTCCTTGTCCAGAGTGACACCAGCCTCTTGTCTCTGCCCACCACTCCACCCCAGCTCTTCTAAGATGGAGACCTGCCTCTGTGGGAGCTAAGGTGAGTTGAGAGGGTGTGAGCAGGTCCTGGGGCAGGGACCCTTCTCCTCATCTGACCCAGGAAGTGTATTCCGCCCCACCCCCACCCAACTGACCTAAAAGCTCCAGGCCTTCTGAAAGGACAGTTGCCCCCCAAATGAGTTGAGTGCATCTTACAATGTCTTGGATAAAGACATAGCTTGCTCTACAGTGAGTGTACAGGTGTGACAGGGACCCATACAAGGATGTGGCGAATACAAGTGAGGGGCAGTTGGTCCTCCTGGGACAGACACAATCCATCTCTTGGCCTGTGCTCAGCTGCAAAGAACTCCCTGAGGCTGCTGGGGAGACACCTCCATACTGTCCACCTGTCCCCTCCCCTATCCCTGCCTTCCTCTGATCCACAGCACTCTTATCTAATCTGGGGTTAGAAGAAAAGGCAGCATCTGATTTCTCCCAAATCCTTTTCTGTCTGACATCCCAGACCTCAGACAGGTGGGAAGGTAACTGTCAAAAACCTGTGGCTTTTGATCTCTGATTCTCACATGAATCTCCCTCTGAGATCATAGAAGCCCCACCTCACCTCCACCTAGGCCAACCTGAGTTCACCTGCAGCTGTGGGATAATCCCCCACTGCAGACACTCCCCTCCTCAAACACCGGCATCTCCCCTCCCTGCTTGGTGGATTTCTCCAGCACCTGGGAGCTTGCTGAACCACTGGTAGGCTCAGTGCAATGTGTGGGGATTCATGCCCACAGGGCAACCCTCAGACACTACAGACCCCAGCTTCCTTGACTGCTGGTGGGTCTCCTCACAGGTGAGCTCCACACTCTCTCTCAAAGGCACCCAATGGCCTAGGGCCCCACCTGCCCACTTCCTTGGCCTTTCTCACTTTGGTGTTTACTGTCCTTAGTTCCTCACTTAAGCACCTGATATCACCTCCCTAATTACTTACCTGCCCCCAAGTTCCTGTGTATGGGTCTCCTTTGTTGGGAACACAAAGTCTCCTAGTGTCCTATGTCCATCTGTCTGATCAGGAATGACAAGAATTCAAGAGGAGGATGCCCAGTGAAGGCAGAAGGAGGAAGGCAGAGGGATACCATAGTTGACGCTTCAGAGGCATCACCACCCTACACAGAGAACAGGAACCTGGGTCAGGGAGGGAGATGCTCTTTGTCCATGTATTTCTCTATAGACCTTGCACTGAGATATTCCCAAACTGTCCTGACAAGGGGTTTTAAGGATGCACCCTATCCCAGCCCACAGGAATCCATGTTGGAATCCAGGCAGAAGCACACATTGCCCCACTGATCAAGTCCTGGGAGCCAGAAAGTCAGAGAGAGATGGGAACAAGCTCTGGATGTCAGGATAGAAATAACAGGACTGAGACAAGCCCCCAACAAGGAAAAGCCCAAAATCTAGCAATAGTGGAGGACATGAATGCAATGAAGAGCTGCATGGATAAATACACTGTTTCACCATTACCATCTAACCTGGAAGTTTATATTCAATTCCTTTTTTAAAATATTGTATAACACTGACTACTCTTCTAAAGCTATGACATATCTACCCTCATCCTCAGGCTAGCCATGATCATAGGCCCAGAACACAGGATATCCAACCAGGGCTTGAAATCCAGGCATCTAAAGGCGTTCATATCTGGAAGGGTCAGATGTTCTCTTATGTGCCCCAAGAGGGTACCTGAGGAAGGCACACAGCTCAGCAGATCCTGAGGGGTGCTCAGTACAGGAAAGAGTTGACAGAAACACAACTTCCACTGTGAAGGATACCACAGAAAACACACACATGGATGCATCATGTCCATTCCCAGATTACTGAGCTAACTGCAAATTGACTACTTGGCTAGACAAATGGGCCCCACTTGTAAAGCCTGTAGAGATGCACATAGCCCCATGTATTTGAGCAGCAGGGGCACAGAAACTGTCCTGGGCAACACATCACAGCCAGGTGAAAAGGCCCTGATGACAGCAGGACAAGCCCAGATTCAAGTCATCACTGCTTCCACCACAAAGGCAGCTCTGAGAAGATACACAGGGCTGGCCCAGACTCAGGAGCATCTTCCACACCCAATCCGTGAGGGGCTAGCCCATTCTGCAGTTTCAGGAGAGGCATGGAGGGAATAATAATAAGTCAGAGAGATACCTGAATCATTTTGGTCTAGTTGTCCAGGGGAAAAAATGAGAGAAAAGTCAAAGATTACTGAGGAAGCCCCAAACTAAGAGAGATCCTGAGAAGAGGCCAGGAATAATAAATCAAGGCAGACTTCTCACTGGTTAAATGTTCAGGGAAATTTTGCCCAATGGTGCAATATGGTACACAGCTGTGTGGTATGCAATACAGGCTTACAAACATTTTACCTGCATACTGACTGAACGCTTCAACTTGGAAAAAATGTGAAAAATAAATATTTAGTTCCTCTTTCCTCCTCAAAACACTGAAAAAGACACTATTAGGAATTTAAAAGTATAATTTTAAATATAAAAGTAAGAATTTAAAAGTATAATTCTACTAACACAAAGAGAACAATATGGGGTTATCACCAGATGACTAAATATAACACATCTTCAGAGAACAGAAAGCAGAGGAAGATGTGGTGAGTGTAGGCAGAGAAAGCTGTATGTATCTAATAAATCAGAGACAGCCAGTTCTTTAATTTCAAAGAGCTCTGTGCTTCAGAGGCACTGGGCAGTGCAGTGGATAAGAGTAAATAAAGTTGCAGAGCTGAAAAGAGGCCATTTCTTTTCAGAAATTTCTATGTGGAATCAGTGAACTCTCTAACCCTCTTCCCCACCTCTTTTATTCATAGAACACCTGCATCCTTCAAGAAACAAACTAAAGAGGCAGCATGATGTAATGGTAAGATCAGGGACCCTGGAGGATTTCACGGTTCAAAAGTGGCTGTATTATTCCTGGGCATACACAATGAGGAAACGAGAACTAAAAGAGACACGTGTACCCCAATGTTCATCCCATCACTGTTTATAATAGCCAGGACATGGAAGCAACCTAGATGCCCATCAGCAGATGAATGGATAAGAAAGCTGTGGTACATATACACCATGGAATATTATTCAGCCATTAAAAAGAATACATTTGAATCAGTTCTAATGAGGTGGATGAAACTGGAGCCCATTATACAGAGTGAAGTAAGCGAGAAAGAAAAACACCAATACAGTATACTAACACATATATATGGAATTTAGAAAGATGGTAATGATAACCCTATATGCAAGACAGAAAAAGAGACACAGATGTATAGAATAGACTTTTGGACTCTGTGATAGAAGGCGAGGGTGGGATGATCTGAGAGAATAGCATCAAAACATGTATATTATCAATTGTGAAACAGATTGCCAGTCCAGGTTTGATGCATGAGACAAGTGCTCAGGGCTGGTGCACTAGGGTGACCCAGAGGGATGGGGTGGGGAGGGAGGTGGGAGGGGGGCTCAGGATGGGGAACACATGTAAATCCATGGCTGATTCATATCAATGTATGGCAAAAACCACTACAATACTGTAATTAGCCTCCAACTAATATAAATAAATGAAAAAAAAAAAGTGGCTGTATTCAAAAGGTAAGTAATTTGAATGGCACAAATGTAAGCTAAGGGCTTCCCTGGTGGCTCAGCAGTAAAGAATTTGCCTGTCAAAGCAGGAGATACAGGTTTGATCCCTGGAGAAGGGAATAGCAATCTACTCCAGTCTTCTTGCCTGGGAAATCCATGGACAGAGAAGCCTGGCAGGCTATAGACCATAGGACTGCAAAGAGTCAGATATGACTTAGCAACTAAACAACAACAATGAAGAGAAAAAATTATATGAGAAGCCCCATAAAGACTATTAGCTGATATCTCTGCAGAGACCTTGCAGTCTGAAGGGAGTAGGATGATACATTCAAAGCCCTGAAAGGGAGAAACTTACAACCTAAGATACTGTGCCCAGCAAGATTATCATTTAGAATAGAAGGAGAGATATAGAATTTCTCAAACAAGCAAAAACTAAAAGAATTCAGCAATATTAAACTTACACTGAAACAATGACAGATTGTCTACAAATAAAAAAGAGGCTAGAATTTCCAGGAAATGGAAAATCACAATAGGAAAGGCAAATACATAAAAAGACTGAAGATCACTTAAACACGCCAGTAAAATTCGGCACTTTCACTGCCAAGGGCTGGATTCGGTCACTGGTTAGGGAAATAAGATCTCACAAGCTGCATGGCCAAAAAAAATAAAAATAAAAAATTCCTATAAGTGATTATAGCTATAATCTACAGTAAAAGGATAAGCATGAAGATGTAAAATAGAACATAAAAGACAAAAAATATGGGGAAGGGGAGAATAAAAATGTAGATCTTTTAGAGTATGTTTGACCTTATAGGACTACCAGTTTAAAACAGGTGGATATAGCTATGGGTCAACATGCTTGAATTCCATGGTAACTGCAAATCAAAAACATACAACAGATTCACAAAAACCCAAAAGAAATGAACTCAAGCATATAACAAAAGATCATCATCAAATCACAAAAGGAAAAAGAAAAAAGGAGAAATGAACAAAGAAGAACTACAAAAATAACTGGAAAACAGATTTAAAATGGCAATAAGTACATGTTTATCAATAACTGCTTTAAACATCAATGGGCTAAATGTTCCAATTAAAAGACACAGAATGTCAGACTGAATTAAAAAACAAGAACCTATAATATACTGTCTACAAGAGACTCAATGCAGGGGAAAGACACACAAGGACTTAAACTTGTGGGAATGAAAAAGATACTGCATGCAAATGAAATTGACAAGAAAGCAAAGGCAGTGATACTCACAGTAGGCAAGATAAACTTTAACACAATGACCATAAAAAAAAAGAAAAAAGACATTGTAGAATGATAAAGGGATCAATACAAGAAGAGGATATTGTACTTGTTGATGTACATGCACCCAGTATTCAGTTCAGTTCAGTCGCTCAGTCATGTCTGACTCTTTGCGACCCCATGAATCGCAGCACACCAGGCCTCCCTGTCCATCACCAACTCCCGGAGTTTACTCAAACTCATGCCCATAGAGTCGGTGATGCCATCCAGCCATCTCATCCTCTGTCATCCCCTTCTCCTCCTGCCCCCAATCCCTCCCAGCATCAGGGTCTTTTCCAATGGGTCAACTCTCAATGAGTGGCCAAAATACTGGAATTTCAGCTTCCAGCATCAGTCCTTCCAATGGAAACACCCCAGGACTGATCTCCTTTAGGATGGACTGGCTGGATCTCCTTGCAGTCCAAGGGACTCTCAAGAGTCTTCTCCAACACCACAGTTCAAAAGCATCAGTGTTTCGGTGCTCAGCTTTCTTCACTGTCCAACTTTCACATCCATACATGACCACTGGAAAAACCATAACCTTGACTAGACAGACCTTTGTAGGCAAAGTAATGTCTCTGCTTTTTAATATGCTATCTAGGTTGGTCATAACTTTCCTTCCAAGGAGTAAGCGTCTTTTAATTTCATGGCTGCAATCACCATCTGCAGTGATTTTGGAGCCCCAAAAAATAAAGTCTGACACTGCTTCCACTGTTTCCCCATCTATTTCCCATGAAGTGATGGGACCAGATGCCATGATCTTACTTTTCTGAATGTTAAGTTTAAGCCAACTTTTTCACTCTCCTCTTTCAGTTTCATCAAGAGGCTCTTTAGTTCTTATTCACTTTCTGCCATAAGGGTGGTGTCATCAGCATATCTGAGGTTATTTGTATTTCTCCCGGCAATCTTGATTCCAGCTTGTGCTTCCTCTGGCCCAGCATTTCTCATGATGTACTCTGCATATAAGTTAAATAAGCAGGGTGACAATATACAGCCTTGATGAACTCCTTTTCCTATTTGGAACCAGTCTGTTGGTCCATGTCCAGTTCTAACTGTTGCTTCCTGACCTGCATACAGGTTTCTCAGGAGGCAGGTCAGGTGGTCTGGTATTCTCATCTCTTGAAGAATTTTCCACAGTTTATTGTGATCCACGCAGTCAAAGGCTTTGGCATAGTCAATAAAGCAGAAATAGATGTTTTTCTTCAACTCTCGTTTCTGGAACTCTTGCTTTTTCGATGATCCAGCAGATGTTGGCAATTTGATATCTGGTCCCTCTGCCTTTTCTAAAACCAGCTTGAATAACTGGAATTTCACGGTTCACATATTGCTGAAGCCTGGCTTGGAGAATTTTGTGCACCCAGTATAGGAGTACCTAAATATACAAAACAAACACTAACATAGATAAAAGCAACAGAAATCCTAAATGAAACAACAGACCAGTTGGACTTAATTAATATCTACAAGACACTATATCCAAAAGATGCCAAAGATGCCAAAGTACACATTCTTCTCAAGTATGGAACATCCTGTAGGTCAAACCACATACTAGTTCACAAAACTAGGTCTCAACAAATTTTAAAGGATAGGAATTATGTCAGACATCTTTTCTGACCACAAAGGTATAAAAACTGTGGCAGTTGTAACAGTTCTAAGACAGAAGTTCACAGTAATCAAGTTGTCCTAAACAAACAAGAAAAATCTGAAGTAAACAACCTACCACATAAAATAATTAGACAGATAAAAACAAACAAAACCTAAGTCAACATAAAGATAAAAATAATAAAGATCAGAGAGGAAACAAATAAAATATAAATAAAAAAATAGAGAAGGTCAATAAAACCAAGAGCTGTTTTTTTGAAAAGATAAACAAAATCAACAAATCTAGCCAGGATCATCAAGAAGAAAAGAGAAAGGATCCAAATACACAAAATAAGAAATGAAAGAGGGAAAAAAACTGATACCACAGAAATACAAAAAAATCATGAGACTACTATATGCCAACAAATTGGACAACCTAGAAGAAATGGAAAAGTTTCTAGAAGCATACAGCCTGCCAAGAGTGAGCCAAGAAGAAACTGATAGCTTGAACGGATCAATCAGCAGAAGTAAAATAGAATCTGTAATTAAAAAAAAAGAAGTTCCTGCAAACAAAAGGCTAGGACTGGATGGATTTGCTGGGGAAATCTACCAAACATTACAAAAATAACTTATACTCATCCTTCTCAAACTATTCCAAAAAACTGAAGTGGAGGGAAATTTATCCAAATTCCAAATTTATCCTCTGAACTCACCATCACTCTAATACCAAAACCAGACAAAGACACTACAGAAAAAGAAAACTACAGGCCAGTATCTTTGATGAATATAGATGTAAAAATCCTCAACAAAATATTAGCAAACTGAATCCAATGATACATTTTTTTTTTAAAAGGGGGGATCATATAACACAATCAAGTTTGATTCATTCTAGGATCACAAAGAAAGTCAACATATGCAAATCAGGACTTCCTTGATGGATAAGAAGATAGCGGGTAAGAATCTGTCTGCCAATACAGGGGACATGGGTTCAATTCCTGGTCCGGGAAGATTCCCCATATGCCATGGAGCAACTCTTTAGTTTAAAGCCTATGTTCTCTAACTACTGAGCTTGTGCCCTAGAGCCAAAAAGCCACAACTATTGAGCCTGTATCCCACAACAGTTCAAGCCTGCAAGCTCCATAGCCTTTGAGCCACAACTACTGAGCCCATGTGCTGCAACTACTGAAGCCTGCACTCCTAGAGCCTATGCTCTGCAACTAGAGAAGCCACCACAATGAGAAGCCTGCACACTGCAACAAAGAGAAGCCCCCACTTACTGCAACTAAGAAAACCTACATGCAGCAATGAAGACGCAGAGCAGCCAAAAATAAACAAATAATTTCTTTAAAAGTCAACACATGCAAATCAATCAATATATCATAGTAACAAAAGGAAAGACAAAAACATTATAATCTCAGTAGACAGAAAGTATGTGACAAAATTCAACATCCATTCACAATTTAAAAAAAAAAAAAAAACCTCACCAAAGTGGGTAAACAGTCAGACATGACTTAGCAACTAAACAACAAAAAGTGGGTAAAAGGTAACATAGCCCAACAATAATAAAAACCATTTATAACAAATCAGTACCCAACATAATAATCAATGTTTCCCACTAAATTCAGGAACAAGACAAGAATGCCCAGTCTTACCACTTTAGTTCAGCATAGTATTGGAAGTCTTAGTCACAGCAAATGGACAAGAAAAATAAATAAAAGGTATACAAATTAGGTTGGTAGCTCAGTCAGTAAAGAGTCTGCCTGTAATGAAGGAAACCTGGGTTTGATCCTTAGGTCAGGAAGATCCCCTGGAGGAAGAAATGGCAACCCACTCCAGCTATCCTTGCCTGGAAAACCCCATGGACAGAGGAGCCTGGCGGGCTGCAGTCCATGGGGTCACAAAGAGTAGAACATGACTAAGCAACTAACACACACACACACAGATCCTACAGATGCAGTAAAGCAAGAGAAAAAATAACCTATGCAAATTGGAAAGGAAAAAACAAACAGGTATTAGATATATTCATATAAGTACAAAAGAATCTAAAGATAAAATATTTTAATATAAAATATTTAAAATTTTTGGCTGTGCTGGGTCTTTGTTGTGATACGTGGGCTTTCTATAGTTGCAGAGCATGGGCTCTAGAACTCATGCAGTCAGTAATTGCAGCATGTGGGCTTAGCTACCCTGAGAAATGTGGGATCTTTATTCCCTGACCAGGGATAGAACCCATGTCCCTTGCATCGGAAAGCAGATATTTTTTCTTTTAAATTATTTTTTTCCATTTATTTTTATTTGTTGGAGGCTAATTACTTTACAATATTGTAGTGGTTTTTGCCATACATTGACATGAATCAGTCATGGATTTACATGTGTTCCCCATCCCGATCCCCTCTCCCGCCTCCCTCTCCATCTCATCCCTCTGGGTCTTCCCAGTGCACCAGCCCTGAGCACTTGTCTCATGCATCCAACCTGGGCTGGTTATCTGTTTCACCCTTGATAGTATACTTGTTTCAGTGCTGTTCTCTCTGAACATCCCACCCTCACCTTCTCCCACAGAGTCCAAAAGTCTGTTCTCTACATCTGTGTCTCTTTTTCTGTCTTGCATATAGGGTTATCATTACCATCTTTTTAAATTCCATATATATGTGTTAGTATACTGTATTGGTCTTTATCTTTCTGGCTTACTTCACTCTGTATAATGGGCTCCAGTTTCAT